>NW_027211759.1:26237500-26252500 GCF_022749685.1 Semicossyphus pulcher
AGCTTTAACTCAATAGTGTTCCTCTCCACGGAAGTCTTTAGTAAAAGGCGAAAGACTTGTGCGTTTTGAAGAGAAACCCGAGTAGGTACAGGCTTCTCCTCGGGAGCAGCCCAGCACAGGCGTCGCCCCAGCCACTACACTCACGGTGAGTCTCACCACTTGGCTCGTCGCGGACTGGGCCGCTTCCACCCCAGCCCTGCCCACATTTGCCACAGGCTTTATCCGACGGAAAATTCAGAGAAATGAAGGCCTGGCTGTCAGATGCGGGCTACGAAACATGTATCAGGGTCTTGCAGGCCCTCTGTGACATTCCAGGAAGAAACAAAGGGGATCTGCGGGGCACAAAATCACTGCGCTGCACTGCACTGAGGAGTTGTTTTTGCACAAGGCAGGAGAAGGTTGCACCGTTCCCGGTGGCACTGCAATACCGGGTCGATGCGTGGAGTGAACGGAGCAAGCCCCTCTTTCAGCTCCCGGTGTCAAAAATCCGTTTAATATTTCGTCCCCGTATAGAGGACATATCAGATATTAAACTGATAAGAACAGATACTACACTTGATCTTAGCCAAAAGGCCGAGAAGCGATGCCGCAGACTGTTTGCCGCTCGAGCCCACCTCCTGGAACGGCCCTCCCTCGTCGTGGTGCGGAAATTCTTATCGGCCGTAACGAACGACGGCTGCTGCCCAGCAATTCCGGCCACGCCCGACCTTGGCTCCGGGCCCTGACCCTCGAATGCCTAGGATAGTTTTTGTTGCTTGCTTGCTTGCTTGCTTGCTTGCTTTCCACAAAAGACAGAGGCTCGGCCAAACGGCTAAGCCTGCCAAAAATAGCTTTAACTCAATAGTGTTCCTCTCCACGGAAGTCTTTAGTAAAAGGCGAAAGACTTGTGCGTTTTGAAGAGAAACCCGAGTAGGTACAGGCTTCTCCTCGGGAGCAGCCCAGCACAGGCGTCGCCCCAGCCACTACACTCACGGTGAGTCTCACCACTTGGCTCGTCGCGGACTGGGCCGCTTCCACCCCAGCCCTGCCCACATTTGCCACAGGCTTTATCCGACGGAAAATTCAGAGAAATGAAGGCCTGGCTGTCAGATGCGGGCTACGAAACATGTATCAGGGTCTTGCAGGCCCTCTGTGACATTCCAGGAAGAAACAAAGGGGATCTGCGGGGCACAAAATCACTGCGCTGCACTGCACTGAGGAGTTGTTTTTGCACAAGGCAGGAGAAGGTTGCACCGTTCCCGGTGGCACTGCAATACCGGGTCGATGCGTGGAGTGAACGGAGCAAGCCCCTCTTTCAGCTCCCGGTGTCAAAAATCCGTTTAATATTTCGTCCCCGTATAGAGGACATATCAGATATTAAACTGATAAGAACAGATTTTTCTTTCGAAAAAATTTATTGACACTTATTTCAGACATTGTTTTTCGTAAAAACACACATTTTTGACCTTTAAAATACAACACTGCCTTATGTACCCACTTGGCTTGAATTAAAACAAATGATTTTTAAAAGACAACACCGAAATGGTTAAAAGAAGTTACATCATACATAAAATCCATTGATCAATAAATATGTGCACTTTTTAAAACCATTCGTTCGTCACTTATTTGTTTTATAGTATTACAGACAGTTTAAAATTTAAAGGCATATGATAAAAGTTTTTACTTCTTCAAGTGTCTTTTAAAAATCATTTAAAAGGGAGTGCATTGGTTAAAATGCTTAATGTCCTCTGTTGTGCAGGAGCGCAGTGAGCCCCTACCAATAAGAACTCATTCTGTTCTCCCAAACAGAATGATCTCTCGGTTCCTGTCCTGGTGCTCAGAGGAGACCCTCACCCTGCTGCTCCTTCCCACCTGCCTCTCCCGGAGGGTCAGGCCGCCGCTGCTTTGAACTTTTCCCGTGTGGCTCCGGCTCCTTCATCCGAATGGGCACAGAGGCGATTCTTCTTTGTGGTTGTGTCCTAGGCCTGCCGCCTGCAGCTCCGGCCGTTCTGACCGTCGCTGCTGCCATCTGGATCACAGCCACGGGGGGGATCTGCTTGTGCTTCCTTACCAGCAAGTTCCTGGAGGTCCATGTGGCGTCTTTGATGGCGGCTAGAGTGAGCCATTGTTGCGCAAAGTCCTTTGCTTTCTGCTGCATCTGGCTCACTCCGTACAAGACGAGCTGTGGTGTGAGGACCTCCCTTGCTGGTAAGCACGGGAATTGCAAGGAGCCGGCTGTTGCCCACTGTTCTACGGCAGCGCTGCACTCCCAGAGCAGGTGCCTCACCGACTCAGGCGCGCCACAACCAGGTCGGGGGCAGGTTGAGGACGTCGCCATGCCCCGGGAGTGCATTACGGACCTGACTGGGAGGATCTCATGGGCCACCATCCATGACAGGTCCCGGAGTCTGTTTGGGAGAACAGGATGGTTCACGTTGCGCCAAACTGTGGAGGGCTCGCCGAATGCAAGCCCGCGCACTGGACTCACTGGCTCTCGCTCCTGCACAACAGAGATAAGAGAGCGGTGGTTAGTTAAAACATGCAACTCCTCCTGTTCAAGGCTAAAGTGTCTTAAAAACTTAGGGATAAAAGAGTAGGCAGTTGGTAAGTTAAAAGACACAGGAACTTTAAGATCTGGTGTTAAAATCTTTAGTTTTCTGAGGTATGACCCCATCCAGAACCGTGTCATTGCCGTGGTTAGTGGGTTTCTGGATGGGGTTGTGGCCGCGCTCAATGCCAGGGTGGTGTATCGGCTTCCTAGAACCAGGTGAAGATCGGGCACTCCTTTTCCTCCTTTCTCTTTTGGCTTCTTCATGATGTCCCTCCTCAAGCGCTCCCACTTGGACCCCCACAGAAAATAAAAGATGGCTCGTTCCAGGTCTAAAATCACTTTTTTAGAAGGGATAAAAACAGAACTGATCAATAAAAGCAAAGGTAAAATCACTGCTTTAATGATTAAAACCTTTCCTTCTATGGTCAGTCTTCGTGAAGTCCAGTACCCCAGTCTTTGTTTAACTTTCCCTATCTTGTCCTGCCAATTGGTTTCCCCTCCTCCCTCTCTGTCAAATTTGACCCCAAGTATTTTTTGGTCGGTCTGGGTCACAGTCAGGGGGAGTCCAGATGTCTCAGTCGCTGTCCATGGTCCATAAAATTGGGCTTGGGTTTTGTGTCTGTTTAGTCTCGATCCAGAGGCCCGTCCAAACCAGTCAGTCAAGTCCAGCGTCCTGTTGACGGATAAAAGGTCAGTGCATAAAATGTTTATGTCGTCCATATAAAAAACACATTTAGTGGTAAGTCCCCCGCTCCCCGGTACTCCCACCCCTCTGATTCGTTGGTCCCTTCTCAAGATCTGTGCCAACGGTTCGATGCAGATAACATAGAGGAGGGCAGATAACGGACAACCCTGACGGACACCGCAGTTTATTTCCACTGCTTTTGTCAGATGCCCATTAACCACAAATTTGCTGGTAATGTCCCGGTACAGCAATCCCACCCAAGCTATAAACCTTTCAGGGAACCCCATTTTTGGCAGCACCTTGAAGAGGTACTGGTGCGAGACCCGATCAAAGGCTTTTTCAAAATCTAAATTCAAGACTACTAGCCGGATGTTTCTGTCTCTCGCAAAACAGATGGTGTCTCGGATCAGTACGAGGCTGTCTGTGATCTTCCTCCCCGGGATGGCACAGGCTTGATCCGGGTGAATCAGCCCTTCTAAAAACACAGACATGCGCGATGCTAAAAGCTTACTAAAAAGTTTACAGTCAATGTTTAAAAGAGTGATAGGTCTCCAGTTTTTTAAGTCCGTCTTGTCTTTGTCTTTAAAAAGTAGAGTCACTATCCCTAATCTAAAACTGTCAGGAAGTCGGTCAAGTTTTTCAAAATCCATAAAAACAGCAAGTAGGTCAGGTGCTAAAATATCCCAGAAGGTCAGGTAAAATTCCAAGGGAAGCCCATCCTCTCCAGGAGACTTCCCTTTCTTAAAACCCTTAATACAGTTGTTTATTTCTAAAAGCGTAAAATCTTGGGATAAAAGCACACTGTCGTCTATCTTGCGTTCGATGAATTTTAAAACTTCTTTCATTGTGTCATTTTTTATGTTTTTTTCTTTGTACAGTTGTTCGTAAAAGTTTTGCACAGTTTCATTTATTTCTTTTGTTGTTTCAGCAGTGCGTTCGTTTTCTCTTTTTAGTTTAACTATAGTTTTATCCTTACTCATTATTTTCTTAAAAAAATATCTTGTGCACTTTTCTCCTTCTTCTAGTTCCCGTTCTTTACTCCTTAAAATGACACCTTTGCTCTTGATTTCTGCTAAAACCGACATCTCTTGTTTTACTTGTTTAATTTCTTCATTAAAATCCATTCCTTGTTGGTTTAGTTTAAAATACCGTTGTAGTCGCTTTTGCAGTCCCAACATGCGTCTGTTTTCCCTATCTTTCTTTCTCTTCCCTGCCTGCCTAAAGAAAGTCTGGGTCCTTCCCTTCGCCATTTCCCACCAGTGTGCACGTGTATCGTATAAGTCTTGAAGGGTCTGCCACTCTTGGTACTGCTCCCTATACTGCCTAACTAACTCCCTATCCTCTAAAAGGGAGCAGTTGAGTTTCCACAGACCCTTTCCTGATGTCACACCAGAAGAGAGTGAGAGGGTGCACGAGAGCATGACGTGATCGGAAAAGAAAACAGGAGTTAATCTAGCATCGGTAGGTGGGCAATCTCGTGATAAAACGTAATCTATGCGAGAGGCTTTGGTACCATCACCACTGAACCAGGTGAAGCCCTCCTCTCTGGGATGCATGACTTTAAAACAGTCCAGTACTTTAAAATCCCTGCATATGCCCTCTAATAAAACCGATGTTTTGTCTACTTTAAAATCCTCTCCTGCTCCCTTCCTATCATTTCTGCTTAAAACACAATTAAAATCCCCTCCTACAACTAAAGGTTCCCTACCTAGCATGTGGGACTGCAAGTCTTGTAAAAGGTCATACCTGTCATTCTTGTCGTTAAAGCCATAAATATTTAAAACATTAAAATCTCTACCCATAAAAGTCAGATGTGCTAAAAGTGCCCTACCATCTCTCACCACAGTGCTGCCCTTCACCAAGACTAGAGGATTTTTGATTAAAATGGCCACTCCATCGTTTTTGTTTTCGTTTGACCCGCTCCATATTGATGTTTGTGCCCATAGCTCCTTCCAATCTCTGTAGTTGTTTAAAAACGGTAGGCCACACTCCTGTATTAAAAACACATCAGACTTAAAAGAGTTAAGAAAGGATAAAACCATTTGGGCTCTAACTTTCGACTTCACACTTCTCACATTGATGGTTGAGAAGGTGATAGCCATAAGTATGGTTAAAAACAACAGGTAAGACATTTTAAAAGACTAAAATTAAAAGGCAGTTAAATGTCTTGTGAATGAGGCTCTTCTTTCACTCTTACGGGTGAAGAGTGACTGGGTCGAGCTTCATTTCCCTTTCGGACTCTGGGTGGTGGCCTTTCTTGCAATCTTTTATTAAATTTGGAGTCCTTAGGGGTTGATTGCAGAGCTATGGTAAGAAATGAGACCTCATTTGGTGAATTGGAGGGGAAGACTCTGGGCTCCTCCACAGGTGAACTGTCTGAGGAGTTCCCAGCTCTTCCCCTCTTCTCTGAGACTACAGGAGACTCAGAGGACAATTCAGATAAAGGCCTCTTAGCCTGCTGGGCCTGTGGGAGGGGGGCATCTTCACTATCACTCTGACTCGGTGGGTCTGAGTCAGAGGTAGCTCCGCCTTCTGCCTGCACTGCACCCTCTCCTTCGCCACTCTCAGCTTGGGGGGCAGTTGCAGGCCCCTCCCCCTCTCCCTCCTCACCTGGTCTTTCTCCTCCAATCACAGGATTTGGAGGGAGATTTGAATTTTCAGTCCTAGGCTCTTCCAAACGCTCCTCAAACATTTGTACCGGTCCGCCATTTTCCTTCTCCTTCCCTGTGACTTTTGCTGCTTTCAATTTGTTGGCAAAAGACTTTGGGCAATCTCTGAAGAGGTGATTTGTTTCACCACAGAGGTTGCACTTTCTGCCATTGGTACATTCCTCGAAGGTATGCCCAATTTCTCTGCATTTACCACAAATTGTCTGCTTACACGCTTCCGCAAGGTGCCCTTGCTCACCACACTTGCGGCAGAGCTTGGGCTGACCTTGATAGTGAATGTAGCCCCTGTTATTTCCCAGGACTATCATGGATGGCAGATGTTTCAGGCCTTGGAAGCCCTGGGGGTCCTGCCATTGCTGGACAGGGACCCTCCAGGCACAATTCCAGATGCCATCCTCATCTCTCACCTTCATAGCCTGGCCTTTAACAGTGCAATATCTGCCCAGCCATATACAAATGTCTTCTGCACTAACTGTTTCATTGAACATTCTGACAATGACTGTTTTAGAGGCATTGTCAGTCAGTTTCTCAACATTAAATGCAGAAAACTGGGGTTTTACATTTTCAAAGCGGTTCCAAAATTCAAGCAGCAATGGGGCAGAGCAGAAGCTCACATCAAAACCCTTGTTCAGTGGTAAAGTGACGATACAATTCAAGTCGTCTGGGGAAAAATTCAACACTTTCTGAATTAATTTCCGGGAGAAGTCAAGTCTAGACATTTTTAAAGGCTCTCCATCTTTTTCCTTAAAAACAAACCGAACGCTGTGGTGCCTCCGCATGCCGGCATGGGGAGCCGACATGGTGGAGGCACCACGCACTAAAACACTTAAAACCTAAAACACGATGAATAAATAACTAAAATAAGTAAAAAGGGTAAAAGGCAAGTAAAAGAGAGAAAAAGGGAGTAAAACCAAGTAAAAGCTGGAAAAGCAAGTAAAAGCAAGTAAAAGCAGTACTTACCTTGGTTGTTCTGGTCAGGCAGTTATCACCGCCAAAAACGGTGGTAACCTGCACTTCTGGAACAATATATTCCTGTGTGAAACCTACGAGCAACTACGAAGCAGTTGTTCTGGATTTCAAAAGGAAAAAAATATAATATCCTCCCGTGCACTAGCAGAAGCAATGCCACAAGCAGGCAAGAGCTCCCACTAGCCAGCGGAGGCGATCGCTGTCTCACCAAGAGGTAGAACAGTGGAGGATCTGATAAGAACAGATTTTTCTTTCGAAAAAATTTATTGACACTTATTTCAGACATTGTTTTTCGTAAAAACACACATTTTTGACCTTTAAAATACAACACTGCCTTTTGTACCCACTTGGCTTGAATTAAAACAAATGATTTTTAAAAGACAACACCGAAATGGTTAAAAGAAGTTACATCATACATAAAATCCATTGATCAATAAATATGTGCACTTTTTAAAACCATTCGTTCGTCACTTATTTGTTTTA
Source organism: Semicossyphus pulcher (assembly GCF_022749685.1). Taxonomy (NCBI): domain Eukaryota; kingdom Metazoa; phylum Chordata; class Actinopteri; order Labriformes; family Labridae; genus Semicossyphus; species Semicossyphus pulcher. The sequence continues at coordinate 26,244,837 of NW_027211759.1, forward strand.
TAGTATTACAGACAGTTTAAAATTTAAAGGCATATGATAAAAGATGATAAGAACAGATACTACACTTGATCTTAGCCAAAAGGCCGAGAAGCGATGCCGCAGACTGTTTGCCGCTCGAGCCCACCTCCTGGAACGGCCCTCCCTCGTCGTGGTGCGGAAATTCTTATCGGCCGTAACGAACGACGGCTGCTGCCCAGCAATTCCGGCCACGCCCGACCTTGGCTCCGGGCCCTGACCCTCGAATGCCTAGGATAGTTTTTGTTGCTTGCTTGCTTGCTTGCTTGCTTTCCACAAAAGACAGAGGCTCGGCCAAACGGCTAAGCCTGCCAAAAATAGCTTTAACTCAATAGTGTTCCTCTCCACGGAAGTCTTTAGTAAAAGGCGAAAGACTTGTGCGTTTTGAAGAGAAACCCGAGTAGGTACAGGTTTCTCCTCGGGAGCAGCCCAGCACAGGCGTAGCCCCAGCCACTACACTCACGGTGAGTCTCACCACTTGGCTCGTCGCGGACTGGGCCGCTTCCACCCCAGCCCTGCCCACATTTGCCACAGGCTTTATCCGACGGAAAATTCAGAGAAATGAAGGCCTGGCTGTCAGATGTGGGCTACGAAACATGTATCAGGGTCTTGCAGGCCCTCTGTGACATTCCAGGAAGAAACAAAGGGGAACTGCGGGGCACAAAATCACTGCGCTGCACTGCACTGAGGAGTTGTTTTTGCACAAGGCAGGAGAAGGTTGCACCGTTCCCGGTGGCACTGCAATACCGGGTCGATGCGTGGAGTGAACGGAGCAAGCCCCTCTTTCAGCTCCCGGTGTCAAAAATCCGTTTAATATTTCGTCCCCGTATAGAGGACATATCAGATATTAAACTGATAAGAACAGATACTACACTTGATCTTAGCCAAAAGGCCGAGAAGCGATGCCGCAGACTGTTTGCCGCTCGAGCCCACCTCCTGGAACGGCCCTCCCTCGTCGTGGTGCGGAAATTCTTATCGGCCGTAACGAACGACGGCTGCTGCCCAGCAATTCCGGCCACGCCCGACCTTGGCTCCGGGCCCTGACCCTCGAATGCCTAGGATAGTTTTTGTTGCTTGCTTGCTTGCTTTCCACAAAAGACAGAGGCTCGGCCAAACGGCTAAGCCTGCCAAAAATAGCTTTAACTCAATAGTGTTCCTCTCCACGGAAGTCTTTAGTAAAAGGCGAAAGACTTGTGCGTTTTGAAGAGAAACCCGAGTAGGTACAGGCTTCTCCTCGGGAGCAGCCCAGCACAGGCGTCGCCCCAGCCACTACACTCACGGTGAATCTCACCACTTGGCTCGTCGCGGACTGGGCCGCTTCCACCCCAGCCCTGCCCACATTTGCCACAGGCTTTATCCGACGGAAAATTCAGAGAAATGAAGGCCTGGCTGTCAGATGCGGGCTACGAAACATGTATCAGGGTCTTGCAGGCCCTCTGTGACATTCCAGGAAGAAACAAAGGGGATCTGCGGGGCACAAAATCACTGCGCTGCACTGCACTGAGGAGTTGTTTTTGCACAAGGCAGGAGAAGGTTGCACCGTTCCCGGTGGCACTGCAATACCGGGTCGATGCGTGGAGTGAACGGAGCAAGCCCCTCTTTCAGCTCCCGGTGTCAAAAATCCGTTTAATATTTCGTCCCCGTATAGAGGACATATCAGATATTAAACTGATAAGAACAGATACTACACTTGATCTTAGCCAAAAGGCCGAGAAGCGATGCCGCAGACTGTTTGCCGCTCGAGCCCACCTCCTGGAACAGCCCTCCCTCGTCGTGGTGCGGAAATTCTTATCGGCCGTAACGAACGACGGCTGCTGCCCAGCAATTCCGGCCACGCCCGACCTTGGCTCCGGGCCCTGACCCTCGAATGCCTAGGATAGTTTTTGTTGCTTGCTTGCTTGCTTTCCACAAAAGACAGAGGCTCGGCCAAACGGCTAAGCCTGCCAAAAATAGCTTTAACTCAATAGTGTTCCTCTCCACGGAAGTCTTTAGTAAAAGGCGAAAGACTTGTGCGTTTTGAAGAGAAACCCGAGTAGGTACAGGCTTCTCCTCGGGAGCAGCCCAGCACAGGCGTCGCCCCAGCCACTACACTCACGGTGAGTCTCACCACTTGGCTCGTCGCGGACTGGGCCGCTTCCACCCCAGCCCTGCCCACATTTGCCACAGGCTTTATCCGACGGAAAATTCAGAGAAATGAAGGCCTGGCTGTCAGATGTGGGCTACGAAACATGTATCAGGGTCTTGCAGGCCCTCTGTGACATTCCAGGAAGAAACAAAGGGGATCTGCGGGGCACAAAATCACTGCGCTGCACTGCACTGAGGAGTTGTTTTTGCACAAGGCAGGAGAAGGTTGCACCGTTCCCGGTGGCACTGCAATACCGGGTCGATGCGTGGAGTGAACGGAGCAAGCCCCTCTTTCAGCTCCCGGTGTCAAAAATCCGTTTAATATTTCGTCCCCGTATAGAGGACATATCAGATATTAAACTGATAAGAACAGATACTACACTTGATCTTAGCCAAAAGGCCGAGAAGCGATGCCGCAGACTGTTTGCCGCTCGAGCCCACCTCCTGGAACGGCCCTCCCTCGTCGTGGTGCGGAAATTCTTATCGGCCGTAACGAACGACGGCTGCTGCCCAGCAATTCCGGCCACGCCCGACCTTGGCTCCGGGCCCTGACCCTCGAATGCCTAGGATAGTTTTTGTTGCTTGCTTGCTTGCTTGCTTGCTTTCCACAAAAGACAGAGGCTCGGCCAAACGGCTAAGCCTGCCAAAAATAGCTTTAACTCAATAGTGTTCCTCTCCACGGAAGTCTTTAGTAAAAGGCGAAAGACTTGTGCGTTTTGAAGAGAAACCCGAGTAGGTACAGGCTTCTCCTCGGGAGCAGCCCAGCACAGGCGTCGCCCCAGCCACTACACTCACGGTGAGTCTCACCACTTGGCTCGTCGCGGACTGGGCCGCTTCCACCCCAGCCCTGCCCACATTTGCCACAGGCTTTATCCGACGGAAAATTCAGAGAAATGAAGGCCTGGCTGTCAGATGTGGGCTACGAAACATGTATCAGGGTCTTGCAGGCCCTCTGTGACATTCCAGGAAGAAACAAAGGGGAACTGCGGGGCACAAAATCACTGCGCTGCACTGCACTGAGGAGTTGTTTTTGCACAAGGCAGGAGAAGGTTGCACCGTTCCCGGTGGCACTGCAATACCGGGTCGATGCGTGGAGTGAACGGAGCAAGCCCCTCTTTCAGCTCCCGGTGTCAAAAATCCGTTTAATATTTCGTCCCCGTATAGAGGACATATCAGATATTAAACTGATAAGAAAAGATATTACACTTGATCTTAGCCAAAAGGCCGAGAAGCGATGCCGCAGACTGTTTGCCGCTCGAGCCCACCTCCTGGAACGGCCCTCCCTCGTCGTGGTGCGGAAATTCTTATCGGCCGTAACGAACGACGGCTGCTGCCCAGCAATTCCGGCCACGCCCGACCTTGGCTCCGGGCCCTGACCCTCGAATGCCTAGGATAGTTTTTGTTGCTTGCTTGCTTGCTTTCCACAAAAGACAGAGGCTCGGCCAAACGGCTAAGCCTGCCAAAAATAGCTTTAACTCAATAGTGTTCCTCTCCACGGAAGTCTTTAGTAAAAGGCGAAAGACTTGTGCGTTTTGAAGAGAAACCCGAGTAGGTACAGGCTTCTCCTCGGGAGCAGCCCAGCACAGGCGTCGCCCCAGCCACTACACTCACGGTGAGTCTCACCACTTGGCTCGTCGCGGACTGGGCCGCTTCCACCCCAGCCCTGCCCACATTTGCCACAGGCTTTATCCGACGGAAAATTCAGAGAAATGAAGGCCTGGCTGTCAGATGTGGGCTACGAAACATGTATCAGGGTCTTGCAGGCCCTCTGTGACATTCCAGGAAGAAACAAAGGGGATCTGCGGGGCACAAAATCACTGCGCTGCACTGCACTGAGGAGTTGTTTTTGCACAAGGCAGGAGAAGGTTGCACCGTTCCCGGTGGCACTGCAATACCGGGTCGATGCGTGGAGTGAACGGAGCAAGCCCCTCTTTCAGCTCCCGGTGTCAAAAATCCGTTTAATATTTCGTCCCCGTATAGAGGACATATCAGATATTAAACTGATAAGAACAGATACTACACTTGATCTTAGCCAAAAGGCCGAGAAGCGATGCCGCAGACTGTTTGCCGCTCGAGCCCACCTCCTGGAACGGCCCTCCCTCGTCGTGGTGCGGAAATTCTTATCGGCCGTAACGAACGACGGCTGCTGCCCAGCAATTCCGGCCACGCCCGACCTTGGCTCCGGGCCCTGACCCTCGAATGCCTAGGATAGTTTTTGTTGCTTGCTTGCTTGCTTGCTTGCTTTCCACAAAAGACAGAGGCTCGGCCAAACGGCTAAGCCTGCCAAAAATAGCTTTAACTCAATAGTGTTCCTCTCCACGGAAGTCTTTAGTAAAAGGTGAAAGACTTGTGCGTTTTGAAGAGAAACCCGAGTAGGTACAGGCTTCTCCTCGGGAGCAGCCCAGCACAGGCGTCGCCCCAGCCACTACACTCACGGTGAGTCTCACCACTTGGCTCGTCGCGGACTGGGCCGCTTCCACCCCAGCCCTGCCCACATTTGCCACAGGCTTTATCCGACGGAAAATTCAGAGAAATGAAGGCCTGGCTGTCAGATGTGGGCTACGAAACATGTATCAGGGTCTTGCAGGCCCTCTGTGACATTCCAGGAAGAAACAAAGGGGAACTGCGGGGCACAAAATCACTGCGCTGCACTGCACTGAGGAGTTGTTTTTGCACAAGGCAGGAGAAGGTTGCACCGTTCCCGGTGGCACTGCAATACCGGGTCGATGCGTGGAGTGAACGGAGCAAGCCCCTCTTTCAGCTCCCGGTGTCAAAAATCCGTTTAATATTTCGTCCCCGTATAGAGGACATATCAGATATTAAACTGATAAGAACAGATACTACACTTGATCTTAGCCAAAAGGCCGAGAAGCGATGCCGCAGACTGTTTGCCGCTCGAGCCCACCTCCTGGAACGGCCCTCCCTCGTCGTGGTGCGGAAATTCTTATCGGCCGTAACGAACGACGGCTGCTGCCCAGCAATTCCGGCCACGCCCGACCTTGGCTCCGGGCCCTGACCCTCGAATGCCTAGGATAGTTTTTGTTGCTTGCTTGCTTGCTTGCTTGCTTGCTTGCTTTCCACAAAAGACAGAGGCTCGGCCAAACGGCTAAGCCTGCCAAAAATAGCTTTAACTCAATAGTGTTCCTCTCCACGGAAGTCTTTAGTAAAAGGCGAAAGACTTGTGCGTTTTGAAGAGAAACCCGAGTAGGTACAGGCTTCTCCTCGGGAGCAGCCCAGCACAGGCGTCGCCCCAGCCACTACACTCACGGTGAATCTCACCACTTGGCTCGTCGCGGACTGGGCCGCTTCCACCCCAGCCCTGCCCACATTTGCCACAGGCTTTATCCGACGGAAAATTCAGAGAAATGAAGGCCTGGCTGTCAGATGCGGGCTACGAAACATGTATCAGGGTCTTGCAGGCCCTCTGTGACATTCCAGGAAGAAACAAAGGGGATCTGCGGGGCACAAAATCACTGCGCTGCACTGCACTGAGGAGTTGTTTTTGCACAAGGCAGGAGAAGGTTGCACCGTTCCCGGTGGCACTGCAATACCGGGTCGATGCGTGGAGTGAACGGAGCAAGCCCCTCTTTCAGCTCCCGGTGTCAAAAATCCGTTTAATATTTCGTCCCCGTATAGAGGACATATCAGATATTAAACTGATAAGAACAGATACTACACTTGATCTTAGCCAAAAGGCCGAGAAGCGATGCCGCAGACTGTTTGCCGCTCGAGCCCACCTCCTGGAACGGCCCTCCCTCGTCGTGGTGCGGAAATTCTTATCGGCCGTAACGAACGACGGCTGCTGCCCAGCAATTCCGGCCACGCCCGACCTTGGCTCCGGGCCCTGACCCTCGAATGCCTAGGATAGTTTTTGTTGCTTGCTTGCTTGCTTTCCACAAAAGACAGAGGCTCGGCCAAACGGCTAAGCCTGCCAAAAATAGCTTTAACTCAATAGTGTTCCTCTCCACGGAAGTCTTTAGTAAAAGGCGAAAGACTTGTGCGTTTTGAAGAGAAACCCGAGTAGGTACAGGCTTCTCCTCGGGAGCAGCCCAGCACAGGCGTCGCCCCAGCCACTACACTCACGGTGAGTCTCACCACTTGGCTCGTCGCGGACTGGGCCGCTTCCACCCCAGCCCTGCCCACATTTGCCACAGGCTTTATCCGACGGAAAATTCAGAGAAATGAAGGCCTGGCTGTCAGATGTGGGCTACGAAACATGTATCAGGGTCTTGCAGGCCCTCTGTGACATTCCAGGAAGAAACAAAGGGGATCTGCGGGGCACAAAATCACTGCGCTGCACTGCACTGAGGAGTTGTTTTTGCACAAGGCAGGAGAAGGTTGCACCGTTCCCGGTGGCACTGCAATACCGGGTCGATGCGTGGAGTGAACGGAGCAAGCCCCTCTTTCAGCTCCCGGTGTCAAAAATCCGTTTAATATTTCGTCCCCGTATAGAGGACATATCAGATATTAAACTGATAAGAACAGATACTACACTTGATCTTAGCCAAAAGGCCGAGAAGCGATGCCGCAGACTGTTTGCCGCTCGAGCCCACCTCCTGGAACGGCCCTCCCTCGTCGTGGTGCGGAAATTCTTATCGGCCGTAACGAACGACGGCTGCTGCCCAGCAATTCCGGCCACGCCCGACCTTGGCTCCGGGCCCTGACCCTCGAATGCCTAGGATAGTTTTTGTTGCTTGCTTGCTTGCTTGCTTGCTTTCCACAAAAGACAGAGGCTCGGCCAAACGGCTAAGCCTGCCAAAAATAGCTTTAACTCAATAGTGTTCCTCTCCACGGAAGTCTTTAGTAAAAGGCGAAAGACTTGTGCGTTTTGAAGAGAAACCCGAGTAGGTACAGGCTTCTCCTCGGGAGCAGCCCAGCACAGGCGTCGCCCCAGCCACTACACTCACGGTGAGTCTCACCACTTGGCTCGTCGCGGACTGGGCCGCTTCCACCCCAGCCCTGCCCACATTTGCCACAGGCTTTATCCGACGGAAAATTCAGAGAAATGAAGGCCTGGCTGTCAGATGCGGGCTACGAAACATGTATCAGGGTCTTGCAGGCCCTCTGTGACATTCCAGGAAGAAACAAAGGGGATCTGCGGGGCACAAAATCACTGCGCTGCACTGCACTGAGGAGTTGTTTTTGCACAAGGCAGGAGAAGGTTGCACCGTTCCCGGTGGCACTGCAATACCGGGTCGATGCGTGGAGTGAACGGAGCAAGCCCCTCTTTCAGCTCCCGGTGTCAAAAATCCGTTTAATATTTCGTCCCCGTATAGAGGACATATCAGATATTAAACTGATAAGAACAGATACTACACTTGATCTTAGCCAAAAGGCCGAGAAGCGATGCCGCAGACTGTTTGCCGCTCGAGCCCACCTCCTGGAACGGCCCTCCCTCGTCGTGGTGCGGAAATTCTTATCGGCCGTAACGAACGACGGCTGCTGCCCAGCAATTCCGGCCACGCCCGACCTTGGCTCCGGGCCCTGACCCTCGAATGCCTAGGATAGTTTTTGTTGCTTGCTTG
>NW_027211759.1:26260000-26267500 GCF_022749685.1 Semicossyphus pulcher
TAGTAAAAGGCGAAAGACTTGTGCGTTTTGAAGAGAAACCCGAGTAGGTACAGGCTTCTCCTCGGGAGCAGCCCAGCACAGGCGTCGCCCCAGCCACTACACTCACGGTGAGTCTCACCACTTGGCTCGTCGCGGACTGGGCCGCTTCCACCCCAGCCCTGCCCACATTTGCCACAGGCTTTATCCGACGGAAAATTCAGAGAAATGAAGGCCTGGCTGTCAGATGCGGGCTACGAAACATGTATCAGGGTCTTGCAGGCCCTCTGTGACATTCCAGGAAGAAACAAAGGGGATCTGCGGGGCACAAAATCACTGCGCTGCACTGCACTGAGGAGTTGTTTTTGCACAAGGCAGGAGAAGGTTGCACCGTTCCCGGTGGCACTGCAATACCGGGTCGATGCGTGGAGTGAACGGAGCAAGCCCCTCTTTCAGCTCCCGGTGTCAAAAATCCGTTTAATATTTCGTCCCCGTATAGAGGACATATCAGATATTAAACTGATAAGAACAGATACTACACTTGATCTTAGCCAAAAGGCCGAGAAGCGATGCCGCAGACTGTTTGCCGCTCGAGCCCACCTCCTGGAACGGCCCTCCCTCGTCGTGGTGCGGAAATTCTTATCGGCCGTAACGAACGACGGCTGCTGCCCAGCAATTCCGGCCACGCCCGACCTTGGCTCCGGGCCCTGACCCTCGAATGCCTAGGATAGTTTTTGTTGCTTGCTTGCTTGCTTGCTTGCTTTCCACAAAACACAGAGGCTCGGCCAAACGGCTAAGCCTGCCAAAAATAGCTTTAACTCAATAGTGTTCCTCTCCACGGAAGTCTTTAGTAAAAGGCGAAAGACTTGTGCGTTTTGAAGAGAAACCCGAGTAGGTACAGGCTTCTCCTCGGGAGCAGCCCAGCACAGGCGTCGCCCCAGCCACTACACTCACGGTGAGTCTCACCACTTGGCTCGTCGCGGACTGGGCCGCTTCCACCCCAGCCCTGCCCACATTTGCCACAGGCTTTATCCGACGGAAAATTCAGAGAAATGAAGGCCTGGCTGTCAGATGCGGGCTACGAAACATGTATCAGGGTCTTGCAGGCCCTCTGTGACATTCCAGGAAGAAACAAAGGGGATCTGCGGGGCACAAAATCACTGCGCTGCACTGCACTGAGGAGTTGTTTTTGCACAAGGCAGGAGAAGGTTGCACCGTTCCCGGTGGCACTGCAATACCGGGTCGATGCGTGGAGTGAACGGAGCAAGCCCCTCTTTCAGCTCCCGGTGTCAAAAATCCGTTTAATATTTCGTCCCCGTATAGAGGACATATCAGATATTAAACTGATAAGAACAGATACTACACTTGATCTTAGCCAAAAGGCCGAGAAGCGATGCCGCAGACTGTTTGCTGCTCGAGCCCACCTCCTGGAACGGCCCTCCCTCGTCGTGGTGCGGAAATTCTTATCGGCCGTAACGAACGACGGCTGCTGCCCAGCAATTCCGGCCACGCCCGACCTTGGCTCCGGGCCCTGACCCTCGAATGCCTAGGATAGTTTTTGTTGCTTGCTTGCTTGCTTGCTTGCTTGCTTTCCACAAAAGACAGAGGCTCGGCCAAACGGCTAAGCCTGCCAAAAATAGCTTTAACTCAATAGTGTTCCTCTCCACGGAAGTCTTTAGTAAAAGGCGAAAGACTTGTGCGTTTTGAAGAGAAACCCGAGTAGGTACAGGCTTCTCCTCGGGAGCAGCCCAGCACAGGCGTCGCCCCAGCCACTACACTCACGGTGAGTCTCACCACTTGGCTCGTCGCGGACTGGGCCGCTTCCACCCCAGCCCTGCCCACATTTGCCACAGGCTTTATCCGACGGAAAATTCAGAGAAATGAAGGCCTGGCTGTCAGATGCGGGCTACGAAACATGTATCAGGGTCTTGCAGGCCCTCTGTGACATTCCAGGAAGAAACAAAGGGGATCTGCGGGGCACAAAATCACTGCGCTGCACTGCACTGAGGAGTTGTTTTTGCACAAGGCAGGAGAAGGTTGCACCGTTCCCGGTGGCACTGCAATACCGGGTCGATGCGTGGAGTGAACGGAGCAAGCCCCTCTTTCAGCTCCCGGTGTCAAAAATCCGTTTAATATTTCGTCCCCGTATAGAGGACATATCAGATATTAAACTGATAAGAACAGATACTACACTTGATCTTAGCCAAAAGGCCGAGAAGCGATGCCGCAGACTGTTTGCCGCTCGAGCCCACCTCCTGGAACGGCCCTCCCTCGTCGTGGTGCGGAAATTCTTATCGGCCGTAACGAACGACGGCTGCTGCCCAGCAATTCCGGCCACGCCCGACCTTGGCTCAGGGCCCTGACCCTCGAATGCCTAGGATAGTTTTTGTTGCTTGCTTGCTTGCTTGCTTGCTTTCCACAAAAGACAGAGGCTCGGCCAAACGGCTAAGCCTGCCAAAAATAGCTTTAACTCAATAGTGTTCCTCTCCACGGAAGTCTTTAGTAAAAGGCGAAAGACTTGTGCGTTTTGAAGAGAAACCCGAGTAGGTACAGGCTTCTCCTCGGGAGCAGCCCAGCACAGGCGTCGCCCCAGCCACTACACTCACGGTGAGTCTCACCACTTGGCTCGTCGCGGACTGGGCCGCTTCCACCCCAGCCCTGCCCACATTTGCCACAGGCTTTATCCGACGGAAAATTCAGAGAAATGAAGGCCTGGCTGTCAGATGCGGGCTACGAAACATGTATCAGGGTCTTGCAGGCCCTCTGTGACATTCCAGGAAGAAACAAAGGGGATCTGCGGGGCACAAAATCACTGCGCTGCACTGCACTGAGGAGTTGTTTTTGCACAAGGCAGGAGAAGGTTGCACCGTTCCCGGTGGCACTGCAATACCGGGTCGATGCGTGGAGTGAACGGAGCAAGCCCCTCTTTCAGCTCCCGGTGTCAAAAATCCGTTTAATATTTCGTCCCCGTATAGAGGACATATCAGATATTAAACTGATAAGAACAGATACTACACTTGATCTTAGCCAAAAGGCCGAGAAGCGATGCCGCAGACTGTTTGCCGCTCGAGCCCACCTCCTGGAACGGCCCTCCCTCGTCGTGGTGCGGAAATTCTTATCGGCCGTAACGAACGACGGCTGCTGCCCAGCAATTCCGGCCACGCCCGACCTTGGCTCCGGGCCCTGACCCTCGAATGCCTAGGATAGTTTTTGTTGCTTGCTTGCTTGCTTGCTTGCTTTCCACAAAAGACAGAGGCTCGGCCAAACGGCTAAGCCTGCCAAAAATAGCTTTAACTCAATAGTGTTCCTCTCCACGGAAGTCTTTAGTAAAAGGCGAAAGACTTGTGCGTTTTGAAGAGAAACCCGAGTAGGTACAGGCTTCTCCTCGGGAGCAGCCCAGCACAGGCGTCGCCCCAGCCACTACACTCACGGTGAGTCTCACCACTTGGCTCGTCGCGGACTGGGCCGCTTCCACCCCAGCCCTGCCCACATTTGCCACAGGCTTTATCCGACGGAAAATTCAGAGAAATGAAGGCCTGGCTGTCAGATGCGGGCTACGAAACATGTATCAGGGTCTTGCAGGCCCTCTGTGACATTCCAGGAAGAAACAAAGGGGATCTGCGGGGCACAAAATCACTGCGCTGCACTGCACTGAGGAGTTGTTTTTGCACAAGGCAGGAGAAGGTTGCACCGTTCCCGGTGGCACTGCAATACCGGGTCGATGCGTGGAGTGAACGGAGCAAGCCCCTCTTTCAGCTCCCGGTGTCAAAAATCCGTTTAATATTTCGTCCCCGTATAGAGGACATATCAGATATTAAACTGATAAGAACAGATACTACACTTGATCTTAGCCAAAAGGCCGAGAAGCGATGCCGCAGACTGTTTGCCGCTCGAGCCCACCTCCTGGAACGGCCCTCCCTCGTCGTGGTGCGGAAATTCTTATCGGCCGTAACGAACGACGGCTGCTGCCCAGCAATTCCGGCCACGCCCGACCTTGGCTCCGGGCCCTGACCCTCGAATGCCTAGGATAGTTTTTGTTGCTTGCTTGCTTGCTTGCTTGCTTTCCACAAAAGACAGAGGCTCGGCCAAACGGCTAAGCCTGCCAAAAATAGCTTTAACTCAATAGTGTTCCTCTCCACGGAAGTCTTTAGTAAAAGGCGAAAGACTTGTGCGTTTTGAAGAGAAACCCGAGTAGGTACAGGCTTCTCCTCGGGAGCAGCCCAGCACAGGCGTCGCCCCAGCCACTACACTCACGGTGAGTCTCACCACTTGGCTCGTCGCGGACTGGGCCGCTTCCACCCCAGCCCTGCCCACATTTGCCACAGGCTTTATCCGACGGAAAATTCAGAGAAATGAAGGCCTGGCTGTCAGATGCGGGCTACGAAACATGTATCAGGGTCTTGCAGGCCCTCTGTGACATTCCAGGAAGAAACAAAGGGGATCTGCGGGGCACAAAGTCTCTGCGCTGCACTGCACTGAGGAGTTGTTTTTGCACAAGGCAGGAGAAGGTTGCACCGTTCCCGGTGGCACTGCAATACCGGGTCGATGCGTGGAGTGAACGGAGCAAGCCCCTCTTTCAGCTCCCGGTGTCAAAAATCCGTTTAATATTTCGTCCCCGTATAGAGGACATATCAGATATTAAACTGATAAGAACAGATACTACACTTGATCTTAGCCAAAAGGCAGAGAAGCGATGCCGCAGACTGTTTGCCGCTCGAGCCCACCTCCTGGAACGGCCCTCCCTCGTCGTGGTGCGGAAATTCTTATCGGCCGTAACGAACGACGGCTGCTGCCCAGCAATTCCGGCCACGCCCGACCTTGGCTCCGGGCCCTGACCCTCGAATGCCTAGGATAGTTTTTGTTGCTTGCTTGCTTGCTTGCTTTCCACAAAAGACAGAGGCTCGGCCAAACGGCTAAGCCTGCCAAAAATAGCTTTAACTCAATAGTGTTCCTCTCCACGGAAGTCTTTAGTAAAAGGCGAAAGACTTGTGCGTTTTGAAGAGAAACCCGAGTAGGTACAGGCTTCTCCTCGGGAGCAGCCCAGCACAGGCGTCGCCCCAGCCACTACACTCACGGTGAGTCTCACCACTTGGCTCGTCGCGGACTGGGCCGCTTCCACCCCAGCCCTGCCCACATTTGCCACAGGCTTTATCCGACGGAAAATTCAGAGAAATGAAGGCCTGGCTGTCAGATGCGGGCTACGAAACATGTATCAGGGTCTTGCAGGCCCTCTGTGACATTCCAGGAAGAAACAAAGGGGATCTGCGGGGCACAAAATCACTGCGCTGCACTGCACTGAGGAGTTGTTTTTGCACAAGGCAGGAGAAGGTTGCACCGTTCCCGGTGGCACTGCAATACCGGGTCGATGCGTGGAGTGAACGGAGCAAGCCCCTCTTTCAGCTCCCGGTGTCAAAAATCCGTTTAATATTTCGTCCCCGTATAGAGGACATATCAGATATTAAACTGATAAGAACAGATACTACACTTGATCTTAGCCAAAAGGCCGAGAAGCGATGCCGCAGACTGTTTGCCGCTCGAGCCCACCTCCTGGAACGGCCCTCCCTCGTCGTGGTGCGGAAATTCTTATCGGCCGTAACGAATGACGGCTGCTGCCCAGCAATTCCGGCCACGCCCGACCTTGGCTCCGGGCCCTGACCCTCGAATGCCTAGGATAGTTTTTGTTGCTTGCTTGCTTGCTTGCTTGCTTTCCACAAAAGACAGAGGCTCGGCCAAACGGCTAAGCCTGCCAAAAATAGCTTTAACTCAATAGTGTTCCTCTCCACGGAAGTCTTTAGTAAAAGGCGAAAGACTTGTGCGTTTTGAAGAGAAACCCGAGTAGGTACAGGCTTCTCCTCGGGAGCAGCCCAGCACAGGCGTCGCCCCAGCCACTACACTCACGGTGAGTCTCACCACTTGGCTCGTCGCGGACTGGGCCGCTTCCACCCCAGCCCTGCCCACATTTGCCACAGGCTTTATCCGACGGAAAATTCAGAGAAATGAAGGCCTGGCTGTCAGATGTGGGCTACGAAACATGTATCAGGGTCTTGCAGGCCCTCTGTGACATTCCAGGAAGAAACAAAGGGGATCTGCGGGGCACAAAATCACTGCGCTGCACTGCACTGAGGAGTTGTTTTTGCACAAGGCAGGAGAAGGTTGCACCGTTCCCGGTGGCACTGCAATACCGGGTCGATGCGTGGAGTGAACGGAGCAAGCTCCTCTTTCAGCTCCCGGTGTCAAAAATCCGTTTAATATTTCGTCCCCGTATAGAGGACATATCAGATATTAAACTGATAAGAACAGATACTACACTTGATCTTAGCCAAAAGGCCGAGAAGCGATGCCGCAGACTGTTTGCCGCTCGAGCCCACCTCCTGGAACGGCCCTCCCTCGTCGTGGTGCGGAAATTCTTATCGGCCGTAACGAACGACGGCTGCTGCCCAGCAATTCCGGCCACGCCCGACCTTGGCTCCGGGCCCTGACCCTCGAATGCCTAGGATAGTTTTTGTTGCTTGCTTGCTTGCTTGCTTGCTTGCTTTCCACAAAAGACAGAGGCTCGGCCAAACGGCTAAGCCTGCCAAAAATAGCTTTAACTCAATAGTGTTCCTCTCCACGGAAGTCTTTAGTAAAAGGCGAAAGACTTGTGCGTTTTGAAGAGAAACCCGAGTAGGTACAGGCTTCTCCTCGGGAGCAGCCCAGCACAGGCGTCGCCCCAGCCACTACACTCACGGTGAGTCTCACCACTTGGCTCGTCGCGGACTGGGCCGCTTCCACCCCAGCCCTGCCCACATTTGCCACAGGCTTTATCCGACGGAAAATTCAGAGAAATGAAGGCCTGGCTGTCAGATGCGGGCTACGAAACATGTATCAGGGTCTTGCAGGCCCTCTGTGACATTCCAGGAAGAAACAAAGGGGATCTGCGGGGCACAAAGTCACTGCGCTGCACTGCACTGAGGAGTTGTTTTTGCACAAGGCAGGAGAAGGTTGCACCGTTCCCGGTGGCACTGCAATACCGGGTCGATGCGTGGAGTGAACGGAGCAAGCTCCTCTTTCAGCTCCCGGTGTCAAAAATCCGTTTAATATTTCGTCCCCGTATAGAGGACATATCAGATATTAAACTGATAAGAACAGATACTACACTTGATCTTAGCCAAAAGGCCGAGAAGCGATGCCGCAGACTGTTTGCCGCTCGAGCCCACCTCCTGGAACGGCCCTCCCTCGTCGTGGTGCGGAAATTCTTATCGGCCGTAACGAACGACGGCTGCTGCCCAGCAATTCCGGCCACGCCCGACCTTGGCTCCGGGCCCTGACCCTCGAATGCCTAGGATAGTTTTTGTTGCTTGCTTGCTTGCTTGCTTGCTTTCCACAAAAGACAGAGGCTCGGCCAAACGGCTAAGCCTGCCAAAAATAGCTTTAACTCAATAGTGTTCCTCTCCACGGAAGTCTTTAGTAAAAGGCGAAAGACTTGTGCGTTTTGAAGAGAAACCCGAGTAGGTACAGGCTTCTCCTCGGGAGCAGCCCAGCACA
>NW_027211759.1:26275000-26282500 GCF_022749685.1 Semicossyphus pulcher
GCCCACATTTGCCACAGGCTTTATCCGACGGAAAATTCAGAGAAATGAAGGCCTGGCTGTCAGATGCGGGCTACGAAACATGTATCAGGGTCTTGCAGGCCCTCTGTGACATTCCAGGAAGAAACAAAGGGGATCTGCGGGGCACAAAATCACTGCGCTGCACTGCACTGAGGAGTTGTTTTTGCACAAGGCAGGAGAAGGTTGCACCGTTCCCGGTGGCACTGCAATACCGGGTCGATGCGTGGAGTGAACGGAGCAAGCCCCTCTTTCAGCTCCCGGTGTCAAAAATCCGTTTAATATTTCGTCCCCGTATAGAGGACATATCAGATATTAAACTGATAAGAACAGATACTACACTTGATCTTAGCCAAAAGGCCGAGAAGCGATGCCGCAGACTGTTTGCCGCTCGAGCCCACCTCCTGGAACGGCCCTCCCTCGTCGTGGTGCGGAAATTCTTATCGGCCGTAACGAACGACGGCTGCTGCCCAGCAATTCCGGCCACGCCCGACCTTGGCTCCGGGCCCTGACCCTCGAATGCCTAGGATAGTTTTTGTTGCTTGCTTGCTTGCTTGCTTGCTTTCCACAAAAGACAGAGGCTCGGCCAAACGGCTAAGCCTGCCAAAAATAGCTTTAACTCAATAGTGTTCCTCTCCACGGAAGTCTTTAGTAAAAGGCGAAAGACTTGTGCGTTTTGAAGAGAAACCCGAGTAGGTACAGGCTTCTCCTCGGGAGCAGCCCAGCACAGGCGTCGCCCCAGCCACTACACTCACGGTGAGTCTCACCACTTGGCTCGTCGCGGACTGGGCCGCTTCCACCCCAGCCCTGCCCACATTTGCCACAGGCTTTATCCGACGGAAAATTCAGAGAAATGAAGGCCTGGCTGTCAGATGTGGGCTACGAAACATGTATCAGGGTCTTGCAGGCCCTCTGTGACATTCCAGGAAGAAACAAAGGGGATCTGCGGGGCACAAAATCACTGCGCTGCACTGCACTGAGGAGTTGTTTTTGCACAAGGCAGGAGAAGGTTGCACCGTTCCCGGTGGCACTGCAATACCGGGTCGATGCGTGGAGTGAACGGAGCAAGCTCCTCTTTCAGCTCCCGGTGTCAAAAATCCGTTTAATATTTCGTCCCCGTATAGAGGACATATCAGATATTAAACTGATAAGAACAGATACTACACTTGATCTTAGCCAAAAGGCCGAGAAGCGATGCCGCAGACTGTTTGCCGCTCGAGCCCACCTCCTGGAACGGCCCTCCCTCGTCGTGGTGCGGAAATTCTTATCGGCCGTAACGAACGACGGCTGCTGCCCAGCAATTCCGGCCACGCCCGACCTTGGCTCCGGGCCCTGACCCTCGAATGCCTAGGATAGTTTTTGTTGCTTGCTTGCTTGCTTGCTTGCTTTCCACAAAAGACAGAGGCTCGGCCAAACGGCTAAGCCTGCCAAAAATAGCTTTAACTCAATAGTGTTCCTCTCCACGGAAGTCTTTAGTAAAAGGCGAAAGACTTGTGCGTTTTGAAGAGAAACCCGAGTAGGTACAGGCTTCTCCTCGGGAGCAGCCCAGCACAGGCGTCGCCCCAGCCACTACACTCACGGTGAGTCTCACCACTTGGCTCGTCGCGGACTGGGCCGCTTCCACCCCAGCCCTGCCCACATTTGCCACAGGCTTTATCCGACGGAAAATTCAGAGAAATGAAGGCCTGGCTGTCAGATGTGGGCTACGAAACATGTATCAGGGTCTTGCAGGCCCTCTGTGACATTCCAGGAAGAAACAAAGGGGATCTGCGGGGCACAAAATCACTGCGCTGCACTGCACTGAGGAGTTGTTTTTGCACAAGGCAGGAGAAGGTTGCACCGTTCCCGGTGGCACTGCAATACCGGGTCGATGCGTGGAGTGAACGGAGCAAGCCCCTCTTTCAGCTCCCGGTGTCAAAAATCCGTTTAATATTTCATCCCCGTATAGAGGACATATCAGATATTAAACTGATAAGAACAGATACTACACTTGATCTTAGCCAAAAGGCTGAGAAGCGATGCCGCAGACTGTTTGCCGCTCGAGCCCACCTCCTGGAACGGCCCTCCCTCGCCGTGGTGCGGAAATTCTTATCGGCCGTAACGAACGACGGCTGCTGCCCAGCAATTCCGGCCACGCCCGACCTTGGCTCCGGGCCCTGACCCTCGAATGCCTAGGATAGTTTTTGTTGCTTGCTTGCTTGCTTGCTTGCTTTCCACAAAAGACAGAGGCTCGGCCAAACGGCTAAGCCTGCCAAAAATAGCTTTAACTCAATAGTGTTCCTCTCCACGGAAGTCTTTAGTAAAAGGCGAAAGACTTGTGCGTTTTGAAGAGAAACCCGAGTAGGTACAGGCTTCTCCTCGGGAGCAGCCCAGCACAGGCGTCGCCCCAGCCACTACACTCACGGTGAGTCTCACCACTTGGCTCGTCGCGGACTGGGCCGCTTCCACCCCAGCCCTGCCCACATTTGCCACAGGCTTTATCCGACGGAAAATTCAGAGAAATGAAGGCCTGGCTGTCAGATGCGGGCTACGAAACATGTATCAGGGTCTTGCAGGCCCTCTGTGACATTCCAGGAAGAAACAAAGGGGATCTGCGGGGCACAAAATCACTGCGCTGCACTGCACTGAGGAGTTGTTTTTGCACAAGGCAGGAGAAGGTTGCACCGTTCCCGGTGGCACTGCAATACCGGGTCGATGCGTGGAGTGAACGGAGCAAGCCCCTCTTTCAGCTCCCGGTGTCAAAAATCCGTTTAATATTTCGTCCCCGTATAGAGGACATATCAGATATTAAACTGATAAGAACAGATACTACACTTGATCTTAGCCAAAAGGCCGAGAAGCGATGCCGCAGACTGTTTGCCGCTCGAGCCCACCTCCTGGAACGGCCCTCCCTCGTCGTGGTGCGGAAATTCTTATCGGCCGTAACGAACGACGGCTGCTGCCCAGCAATTCCGGCCACGCCCGACCTTGGCTCCGGGCCCTGACCCTCGAATGCCTAGGATAGTTTTTGTTGCTTGCTTGCTTGCTTGCTTGCTTTCCACAAAAGACAGAGGCTCGGCCAAACGGCTAAGCCTGCCAAAAATAGCTTTAACTCAATAGTGTTCCTCTCCACGGAAGTCTTTAGTAAAAGGCGAAAGACTTGTGCGTTTTGAAGAGAAACCCGAGTAGGTACAGGCTTCTCCTCGGGAGCAGCCCAGCACAGGCGTCGCCCCAGCCACTACACTCACGGTGAGTCTCACCACTTGGCTCGTCGCGGACTGGGCCGCTTCCACCCCAGCCCTGCCCACATTTGCCACAGGCTTTATCCGACGGAAAATTCAGAGAAATGAAGGCCTGGCTGTCAGATGCGGGCTACGAAACATGTATCAGGGTCTTGCAGGCCCTCTGTGACATTCCAGGAAGAAACAAAGGGGATCTGCGGGGCACAAAATCACTGCGCTGCACTGCACTGAGGAGTTGTTTTTGCACAAGGCAGGAGAAGGTTGCACCGTTCCCGGTGGCACTGCAATACCGGGTCGATGCGTGGAGTGAACGGAGCAAGCCCCTCTTTCAGCTTCCGGTGTCAAAAATCCGTTTAATATTTCATCCCCGTATAGAGGACATATCAGATATTAAACTGATAAGAACAGATACTACACTTGATCTTAGCCAAAAGGCTGAGAAGCGATGCCGCAGACTGTTTGCCGCTCGAGCCCACCTCCTGGAACGGCCCTCCCTCGCCGTGGTGCGGAAATTCTTATCGGCCGTAACGAACGATGGCTGCTGCCCAGCAATTCCGGCCACGCCCGACCTTGGCTCCGGGCCCTGACCCTCGAATGCCTAGGATAGTTTTTGTTGCTTGCTTGCTTGCTTGCTTGCTTTCCACAAAAGACAGAGGCTCGGCCAAACGGCTAAGCCTGCCAAAAATAGCTTTAACTCAATAGTGTTCCTCTCCACGGAAGTCTTTAGTAAAAGGCGAAAGACTTGTGCGTTTTGAAGAGAAACCCGAGTAGGTACAGGCTTCTCCTCGGGAGCAGCCCAGCACAGGCGTCGCCCCAGCCACTACACTCACGGTGAGTCTCACCACTTGGCTCGTCGCGGACTGGGCCGCTTCCACCCCAGCCCTGCCCACATTTGCCACAGGCTTTATCCGACGGAAAATTCAGAGAAATGAAGGCCTGGCTGTCAGATGCGGGCTACGAAACATGTATCAGGGTCTTGCAGGCCCTCTGTGACATTCCAGGAAGAAACAAAGGGGATCTGCGGGGCACAAAATCACTGCGCTGCACTGCACTGAGGAGTTGTTTTTGCACAAGGCAGGAGAAGGTTGCACCGTTCCCGGTGGCACTGCAATACCGGGTCGATGCGTGGAGTGAACGGAGCAAGCCCCTCTTTCAGCTCCCGGTGTCAAAAATCCGTTTAATATTTCGTCCCCGTATAGAGGACATATCAGATATTAAACTGATAAGAACAGATACTACACTTGATCTTAGCCAAAAGGCCGAGAAGCGATGCCGCAGACTGTTTGCCGCTCGAGCCCACCTCCTGGAACGGCCCTCCCTCGTCGTGGTGCGGAAATTCTTATCGGCCGTAACGAACGACGGCTGCTGCCCAGCAATTCCGGCCACGCCCGACCTTGGCTCCGGGCCCTGACCCTCGAATGCCTAGGATAGTTTTTGTTGCTTGCTTGCTTGCTTGCTTGCTTTCCACAAAAGACAGAGGCTCGGCCAAACGGCTAAGCCTGCCAAAAATAGCTTTAACTCAATAGTGTTCCTCTCCACGGAAGTCTTTAGTAAAAGGCGAAAGACTTGTGCGTTTTGAAGAGAAACCCGAGTAGGTACAGGCTTCTCCTCGGGAGCAGCCCAGCACAGGCGTCGCCCCAGCCACTACACTCACGGTGAGTCTCACCACTTGGCTCGTCGCGGACTGGGCCGCTTCCACCCCAGCCCTGCCCACATTTGCCACAGGCTTTATCCGACGGAAAATTCAGAGAAATGAAGGCCTGGCTGTCAGATGCGGGCTACGAAACATGTATCAGGGTCTTGCAGGCCCTCTGTGACATTCCAGGAAGAAACAAAGGGGATCTGCGGGGCACAAAATCACTGCGCTGCACTGCACTGAGGAGTTGTTTTTGCACAAGGCAGGAGAAGGTTGCACCGTTCCCGGTGGCACTGCAATACCGGGTCGATGCGTGGAGTGAACGGAGCAAGCCCCTCTTTCAGCTCCCGGTGTCAAAAATCCGTTTAATATTTCGTCCCCGTATAGAGGACATATCAGATATTAAACTGATAAGAACAGATACTACACTTGATCTTAGCCAAAAGGCCGAGAAGCGATGCCGCAGACTGTTTGCCGCTCGAGCCCACCTCCTGGAACGGCCCTCCCTCGTCGTGGTGCGGAAATTCTTATCGGCCGTAACGAACGACGGCTGCTGCCCAGCAATTCCGGCCACGCCCGACCTTGGCTCCGGGCCCTGACCCTCGAATGCCTAGGATAGTTTTTGTTGCTTGCTTGCTTGCTTTCCACAAAAGACAGAGGCTCGGCCAAACGGCTAAGCCTGCCAAAAATAGCTTTAACTCAATAGTGTTCCTCTCCACGGAAGTCTTTAGTAAAAGGCGAAAGACTTGTGCGTTTTGAAGAGAAACCCGAGTAGGTACAGGCTTCTCCTCGGGAGCAGCCCAGCACAGGCGTCGCCCCAGCCACTACACTCACGGTGAGTCTCACCACTTGGCTCGTCGCGGACTGGGCCGCTTCCACCCCAGCCCTGCCCACATTTGCCACAGGCTTTATCCGACGGAAAATTCAGAGAAATGAAGGCCTGGCTGTCAGATGTGGGCTACGAAACATGTATCAGGGTCTTGCAGGCCCTCTGTGACATTCCAGGAAGAAACAAAGGGGATCTGCGGGGCACAAAATCACTGCGCTGCACTGCACTGAGGAGTTGTTTTTGCACAAGGCAGGAGAAGGTTGCACCGTTCCCGGTGGCACTGCAATACCGGGTCGATGCGTGGAGTGAACGGAGCAAGCCCCTCTTTCAGCTCCCGGTGTCAAAAATCCGTTTAATATTTCGTCCCCGTATAGAGGACATATCAGATATTAAACTGATAAGAACAGATACTACACTTGATCTT
Organism: Semicossyphus pulcher; assembly: GCF_022749685.1. Taxonomy (NCBI): domain Eukaryota; kingdom Metazoa; phylum Chordata; class Actinopteri; order Labriformes; family Labridae; genus Semicossyphus; species Semicossyphus pulcher. The sequence continues at coordinate 26,281,126 of NW_027211759.1, forward strand.
AGCCAAAAGGCCGAGAAGCGATGCCGCAGACTGTTTGCCGCTCGAGCCCACCTCCTGGAACGGCCCTCCCTCGTCGTGGTGCGGAAATTCTTATCGGCCGTAACGAACGACGGCTGCTGCCCAGCAATTCCGGCCACACCCGACCTTGGCTCCGGGCCCTGACCCTCGAATGCCTAGGATAGCTTTTGTTGCTTGCTTGCTTGCTTGCTTGCTTTCCACAAAAGACAGAGGCTCGGCCAAACGGCTAAGCCTGCCAAAAATAGCTTTAACTCAATAGTGTTCCTCTCCACGGAAGTCTTTAGTAAAAGGCGAAAGACTTGTGCGTTTTGAAGAGAAACCCGAGTAGGTACAGGCTTCTCCTCGGGAGCAGCCCAGCACAGGCGTCGCCCCAGCCACTACACTCACGGTGAGTCTCACCACTTGGCTCGTCGCGGACTGGGCCGCTTCCACCCCAGCCCTGCCCACATTTGCCACAGGCTTTATCCGACGGAAAATTCAGAGAAATGAAGGCCTGGCTGTCAGATGCGGGCTACGAAACATGTATCAGGGTCTTGCAGGCCCTCTGTGACATTCCAGGAAGAAACAAAGGGGATCTGCGGGGCACAAAATCACTGCGCTGCACTGCACTGAGGAGTTGTTTTTGCACAAGGCAGGAGAAGGTTGCACCGTTCCCGGTGGCACTGCAATACCGGGTCGATGCGTGGAGTGAACGGAGCAAGCCCCTCTTTCAGCTCCCGGTGTCAAAAATCCGTTTAATATTTCGTCCCCGTATAGAGGACATATCAGATATTAAACTGATAAGAACAGATACTACACTTGATCTTAGCCAAAAGGCCGAGAAGCGATGCCGCAGACTGTTTGCCGCTCGAGCCCACCTCCTGGAACGGCCCTCCCTCGTCGTGGTGCGGAAATTCTTATCGGCCGTAACGAACGACGGCTGCTGCCCAGCAATTCCGGCCACGCCCGACCTTGGCTCCGGGCCCTGACCCTCGAATGCCTAGGATAGCTTTTGTTGCTTGCTTGCTTGCTTTCCACAAAAGACAGAGGCTCGGCCAAACGGCTAAGCCTGCCAAAAATAGCTTTAACTCAATAGTGTTCCTCTCCACGGAAGTCTTTAGTAAAAGGCGAAAGACTTGTGCGTTTTGAAGAGAAACCCGAGTAGGTACAGGCTTCTCCTCGGGAGCAGCCCAGCACAGGCGTCGCCCCAGCCACTACACTCACGGTGAGTCTCACCACTTGGCTCGTCGCGGACTGGGCCGCTTCCACCCCAGCCCTGCCCACATTTGCCACAGGCTTTATCCGACGGAAAATTCAGAGAAATGAAGGCCTGGCTGTCAGATGCGGGCTACGAAACATGTATCAGGGTCTTGCAGGC
>NW_027211759.1:26305000-26307500 GCF_022749685.1 Semicossyphus pulcher
GAGCCCACCTCCTGGAACGGCCCTCCCTCGTCGTGGTGCGGAAATTCTTATCGGCCGTAACGAACGACGGCTGCTGCCCAGCAATTCCGGCCACGCCCGACCTTGGCTCCGGGCCCTGACCCTCGAATGCCTAGGATAGTTTTTGTTGCTTGCTTGCTTTCCACAAAAGACAGAGGCTCGGCCAAACGGCTAAGCCTGCCAAAAATAGCTTTAACTCAATAGTGTTCCTCTCCACGGAAGTCTTTAGTAAAAGGCGAAAGACTTGTGCGTTTTGAAGAGAAACCCGAGTAGGTACAGGCTTCTCCTCGGGAGCAGCCCAGCACAGGCGTCGCCCCAGCCACTACACTCACGGTGAGTCTCACCACTTGGCTCGTCGCGGACTGGGCCGCTTCCACCCCAGCCCTGCCCACATTTGCCACAGGCTTTATCCGACGGAAAATTCAGAGAAATGAAGGCCTGGCTGTCAGATGCGGGCTACGAAACATGTATCAGGGTCTTGCAGGCCCTCTGTGACATTCCAGGAAGAAACAAAGGGGATCTGCGGGGCACAAAATCACTGCGCTGCACTGCACTGAGGAGTTGTTTTTGCACAAGGCAGGAGAAGGTTGCACCGTTCCCGGTGGCACTGCAATACCGGGTCGATGCGTGGAGTGAACGGAGCAAGCCCCTCTTTCAGCTCCCGGTGTCAAAAATCCGTTTAATATTTCGTCCCCGTATAGAGGACATATCAGATATTAAACTGATAAGAACAGATACTACACTTGATCTTAGCCAAAAGGCCGAGAAGCGATGCCGCAGACTGTTTGCCGCTCGAGCCCACCTCCTGGAACGGCCCTCCCTCGTCGTGGTGCGGAAATTCTTATCGGCCGTAACGAACGACGGCTGCTGCCCAGCAATTCCGGCCACGCCCGACCTTGGCTCCGGGCCCTGACCCTCGAATGCCTAGGATAGTTTTTGTTGCTTGCTTGCTTGCTTGCTTGCTTGCTTTCCACAAAAGACAGAGGCTCGGCCAAACGGCTAAGCCTGCCAAAAATAGCTTTAACTCAATAGTGTTCCTCTCCACGGAAGTCTTTAGTAAAAGGCGAAAGACTTGTGCGTTTTGAAGAGAAACCCGAGTAGGTACAGGCTTCTCCTCGGGAGCAGCCCAGCACAGGCGTCGCCCCAGCCACTACACTCACGGTGAGTCTCACCACTTGGCTCGTCGCGGACTGGGCCGCTTCCACCCCAGCCCTGCCCACATTTGCCACAGGCTTTATCCGACGGAAAATTCAGAGAAATGAAGGCCTGGCTGTCAGATGCGGGCTACGAAACATGTATCAGGGTCTTGCAGGCCCTCTGTGACATTCCAGGAAGAAACAAAGGGGATCTGCGGGGCACAAAATCACTGCGCTGCACTGCACTGAGGAGTTGTTTTTGCACAAGGCAGGAGAAGGTTGCACCGTTCCCGGTGGCACTGCAATACCGGGTCGATGCGTGGAGTGAACGGAGCAAGCCCCTCTTTCAGCTCCCGGTGTCAAAAATCCGTTTAATATTTCGTCCCCGTATAGAGGACATATCAGATATTAAACTGATAAGAACAGATACTACACTTGATCTTAGCCAAAAGGCCGAGAAGCGATGCCGCAGACTGTTTGCCGCTCGAGCCCACCTCCTGGAACGGCCCTCCCTCGTCGTGGTGCGGAAATTCTTATCGGCCGTAACGAACGACGGCTGCTGCCCAGCAATTCCGGCCACGCCCGACCTTTGCTCCGGGCCCTGACCCTCGAATGCCTAGGATAGTTTTTGTTGCTTGCTTGCTTGCTTGCTTTCCACAAAAGACAGAGGCTCGGCCAAACGGCTAAGCCTGCCAAAAATAGCTTTAACTCAATAGTGTTCCTCTCCACGGAAGTCTTTAGTAAAAGGCGAAAGACTTGTGCGTTTTGAAGAGAAACCCGAGTAGGTACAGGCTTCTCCTCGGGAGCAGCCCAGCACAGGCGTCGCCCCAGCCACTACACTCACGGTGAGTCTCACCACTTGGCTCGTCGCGGACTGGGCCGCTTCCACCCCAGCCTTGCCCACATTTGCCACAGGCTTTATCCGACGGAAAATTCAGAGAAATGAAGGCCTGGCTGTCAGATGCGGGCTACGAAACATGTATCAGGGTCTTGCAGGCCCTCTGTGACATTCCAGGAAGAAACAAAGGGGATCTGCGGGGCACAAAATCACTGCGCTGCACTGCACTGAGGAGTTGTTTTTGCACAAGGCAGGAGAAGGTTGCACCGTTCCCGGTGGCACTGCAATACCGGGTCGATGCGTGGAGTGAACGGAGCAAGCCCCTCTTTCAGCTCCCGGTGTCAAAAATCCGTTTAATATTTCGTCCCCGTATAGAGGACATATCAGATATTAAACTGATAAGAACAGATACTACACTTGATCTTAGCCAAAAGGCCGAGAAGCGATGCCGCAGACTGTTTGCCGCTCGAGCCCACCTCCTGGAACGGCCCTCCCTCGTCGTGGTGCG
>NW_027211759.1:26310000-26315000 GCF_022749685.1 Semicossyphus pulcher
CGACGGCTGCTGCCCAGCAATTCCGGCCACGCCCGACCTTGGCTCCGGGCCCTGACCCTCGAATGCCTAGGATAGTTTTTGTTGCTTGCTTGCTTGCTTGCTTGCTTTCCACAAAAGACAGAGGCTCGGCCAAACGGCTAAGCCTGCCAAAAATAGCTTTAACTCAATAGTGTTCCTCTCCACGGAAGTCTTTAGTAAAAGGCGAAAGACTTGTGCGTTTTGAAGAGAAACCCGAGTAGGTACAGGCTTCTCCTCGGGAGCAGCCCAGCACAGGCGTCGCCCCAGCCACTACACTCACGGTGAGTCTCACCACTTGGCTCGTCGCGGACTGGGCCGCTTCCACCCCAGCCCTGCCCACATTTGCCACAGGCTTTATCCGACGGAAAATTCAGAGAAATGAAGGCCTGGCTGTCAGATGCGGGCTACGAAACATGTATCAGGGTCTTGCAGGCCCTCTGTGACATTCCAGGAAGAAACAAAGGGGATCTGCGGGGCACAAAATCACTGCGCTGCACTGCACTGAGGAGTTGTTTTTGCACAAGGCAGGAGAAGGTTGCACCGTTCCCGGTGGCACTGCAATACCGGGTCGATGCGTGGAGTGAACGGAGCAAGCCCCTCTTTCAGCTCCCGGTGTCAAAAATCCGTTTAATATTTCGTCCCCGTATAGAGGACATATCAGATATTAAACTGATAAGAACAGATACTACACTTGATCTTAGCCAAAAGGCCGAGAAGCGATGCCGCAGACTGTTTGCCGCTCGAGCCCACCTCCTGGAACGGCCCTCCCTCGTCGTGGTGCGGAAATTCTTATCGGCCGTAACGAACGACGGCTGCTGCCCAGCAATTCCGGCCACACCCGACCTTGGCTCCGGGCCCTGACCCTCGAATGCCTAGGATAGCTTTTGTTGCTTGCTTGCTTGCTTGCTTGCTTGCTTTCCACAAAAGACAGAGGCTCGGCCAAACGGCTAAGCCTGCCAAAAATAGCTTTAACTCAATAGTGTTCCTCTCCACGGAAGTCTTTAGTAAAAGGCGAAAGACTTGTGCGTTTTGAAGAGAAACCCGAGTAGGTACAGGCTTCTCCTCGGGAGCAGCCCAGCACAGGCGTCGCCCCAGCCACTACACTCACGGTGAGTCTCACAACTTGGCTCGTCGCGGACTGGGCCGCTTCCACCCCAGCCCTGCCCACATTTGCCACAGGCTTTATCCGACGGAAAATTCAGAGAAATGAAGGCCTGGCTGTCAGATGCGGGCTACGAAACATGTATCAGGGTCTTGCAGGCCCTCTGTGACATTCCAGGAAGAAACAAAGGGGATCTGCGGGGCACAAAATCACTGCGCTGCACTGCACTGAGGAGTTGTTTTTGCACAAGGCAGGAGAAGGTTGCACCGTTCCCGGTGGCACTGCAATACCGGGTCGATGCGTGGAGTGAACGGAGCAAGCCCCTCTTTCAGCTCCCGGTGTCAAAAATCCGTTTAATATTTCGTCCCCGTATAGAGGACATATCAGATATTAAACTGATAAGAACAGATACTACACTTGATCTTAGCCAAAAGGCCGAGAAGCGATGCCGCAGACTGTTTGCCGCTCGAGCCCACCTCCTGGAACGGCCCTCCCTCGTCGTGGTGCGGAAATTCTTATCGGCCGTAACGAACGACGGCTGCTGCCCAGCAATTCCAGCCACGCCCGACCTTGGCTCCGGGCCCTGACCCTCGAATGCCTAGGACAGTTTTTGTTGCTTGCTTGCTTGCTTTCCACAAAAGACAGAGGCTCGGCCAAACGGCTAAGCCTGCCAAAAATAGCTTTAACTCAATAGTGTTCCTCTCCACGGAAGTCTTTAGTAAAAGGCGAAAGACTTGTGCGTTTTGAAGAGAAACCCGAGTAGGTACAGGCTTCTCCTCGGGAGCAGCCCAGCACAGGCGTCGCCCCAGCCACTACACTCACGGTGAGTCTCACCACTTGGCTCGTCGCGGACTGGGCCGCTTCCACCCCAGCCCTGCCCACATTTGCCACAGGCTTTATCCGACGGAAAATTCAGAGAAATGAAGGCCTGGCTGTCAGATGCGGGCTACGAAACATGTATCAGGGTCTTGCAGGCCCTCTGTGACATTCCAGGAAGAAACAAAGGGGATCTGCGGGGCACAAAATCACTGCGCTGCACTGCACTGAGGAGTTGTTTTTGCACAAGGCAGGAGAAGGTTGCACCGTTCCCGGTGGCACTGCAATACCGGGTCGATGCGTGGAGTGAACGGAGCAAGCCCCTCTTTCAGCTCCCGGTGTCAAAAATCCGTTTAATATTTCGTCCCCGTATAGAGGACATATCAGATATTAAACTGATAAGAACAGATACTACACTTGATCTTAGCCAAAAGGCCGAGAAGCGATGCCGCAGACTGTTTGCCGCTTGAGCCCACCTCCTGGAACGGCCCTCCCTCGTCGTGGTGCGGAAATTCTTATCGGCCGTAACGAACGACGGCTGCTGCCCAGCAATTCCGGCCACGCCCGACCTTGGCTCCGGGCCCTGACCCTCGAATGCCTAGGATAGTTTTTGTTGCTTGCTTGCTTGCTTGCTTGCTTTCCACAAAAGACAGAGGCTCGGGCAAACGGCTAAGCCTGCCAAAAATAGCTTTAACTCAATAGTGTTCCTCTCCACGGAAGTCTTTAGTAAAAGGCGAAAGACTTGTGCGTTTTGAAGAGAAACCCGAGTAGGTACAGGCTTCTCCTCGGGAGCAGCCCAGCACAGGCGTCGCCCCAGCCACTACACTCACGGTGAGTCTCACCACTTGGCTCGTCGCGGACTGGGCCGCTTCCACCCCAGCCCTGCCCACATTTGCCACAGGCTTTATCCGACGGAAAATTCAGAGAAATGAAGGCCTGGCTGTCAGATGCGGGCTACGAAACATGTATCAGGGTCTTGCAGGCCCTCTGTGACATTCCAGGAAGAAACAAAGGGGATCTGCGGGGCACAAAATCACTGCGCTGCACTGCACTGAGGAGTTGTTTTTGCACAAGGCAGGAGAAGGTTGCACCGTTCCCGGTGGCACTGCAATACCGGGTCGATGCGTGGAGTGAACGGAGCAAGCCCCTCTTTCAGCTCCCGGTGTCAAAAATCCGTTTAATATTTCGTCCCCGTATAGAGGACATATCAGATATTAAACTGATAAGAACAGATACTACACTTGATCTTAGCCAAAAGGCCGAGAAGCGATGCCGCAGACTGTTTGCCGCTCGAGCCCACCTCCTGGAACGGCCCTCCCTCGTCGTGGTGCGGAAATTCTTATCGGCCGTAACGAACGACGGCTGCTGCCCAGCAATTCCGGCCACGCCCGACCTTGGCTCCGGGCCCTGACCCTCGAATGCCTAGGATAGTTTTTGTTGCTTGCTTGCTTGCTTGCTTGCTTTCCACAAAAGACAGAGGCTCGGCCAAACGGCTAAGCCTGCCAAAAATAGCTTTAACTCAATAGTGTTCCTCTCCACGGAAGTCTTTAGTAAAAGGCGAAAGACTTGTGCGTTTTGAAGAGAAACCCGAGTAGGTACAGGCTTCTCCTCGGGAGCAGCCCAGCACAGGCGTCGCCCCAGCCACTACACTCACGGTGAGTCTCACCACTTGGCTCGTCGCGGACTGGGCCGCTTCCACCCCAGCCCTGCCCACATTTGCCACAGGCTTTATCCGACGGAAAATTCAGAGAAATGAAGGCCTGGCTGTCAGATGCGGGCTACGAAACATGTATCAGGGTCTTGCAGGCCCTCTGTGACATTCCAGGAAGAAACAAAGGGGATCTGCGGGGCACAAAATCACTGCGCTGCACTGCACTGAGGAGTTGTTTTTGCACAAGGCAGGAGAAGGTTGCACCGTTCCCGGTGGCACTGCAATACCGGGTCGATGCGTGGAGTGAACGGAGCAAGCCCCTCTTTCAGCTCCCGGTGTCAAAAATCCGTTTAATATTTCGTCCCCGTATAGAGGACATATCAGATATTAAACTGATAAGAACAGATACTACACTTGATCTTAGCCAAAAGGCCGAGAAGCGATGCCGCAGACTGTTTGCCGCTTGAGCCCACCTCCTGGAACGGCCCTCCCTCGTCGTGGTGCGGAAATTCTTATCGGCCGTAACGAACGACGGCTGCTGCCCAGCAATTCCGGCCACGCCCGACCTTGGCTCCGGGCCCTGACCCTCGAATGCCTAGGATAGTTTTTGTTGCTTGCTTGCTTGCTTTCCACAAAAGACAGAGGCTCGGCCAAACTGCTAAGCCTGCCAAAATTAGCTTTAACTCAATAGTGTTCCTCTCCACGGAAGTCTTTAGTAAAAGGCAAAAGACTTGTGCGTTTTGAAGAGAAACCCGAGTAGGTACAGGCTTCTCCTCGGGAGCAGCCCAGCACAGGCGTCGCCCCAGCCACTACACTCACGGTGAGTCTCACCACTTGGCTCGTCGCGGACTGGGCCGCTTCCACCCCAGCCCTGCCCACATTTGCCACAGGCTTTATCCGACGGAAAATTCAGAGAAATGAAGGCCTGGCTGTCAGATGTGGGCTACGAAACATGTATCAGGGTCTTGCAGGCCCTCTGTGACATTCCAGGAAGAAACAAAGGGGATCTGCGGGGCACAAAATCACTGCGCTGCACTGCACTGAGGAGTTGTTTTTGCACAAGGCAGGAGAAGGTTGCACCGTTCCCGGTGGCACTGCAATACCGGGTCGATGCGTGGAGTGAACGGAGCAAGCCCCTCTTTCAGCTCCCGGTGTCAAAAATCCGTTTAATATTTCGTCCCCGTATAGAGGACATATCAGATATTAAACTGATAAGAACAGATACTACACTTGATCTTAGCCAAAAGGCCGAGAAGCGATGCCGCAGACTGTTTGCCGCTCGAGCCCACCTCCTGGAACGGCCCTCCCTCGTCGTGGTGCGGAAATTCTTATCGGCCGTAACGAACGACGGCTGCTGCCCAGCAATTCCGGCCACGCCCGACCTTGGCTCCGGGCCCTGACCCTCGAATGCCT